>NC_057875.1:2460000-2480000 GCF_019740435.1 Gambusia affinis | reverse complement strand
CCACTTGGAGTTCACATATGCATCCAAACCGCACAGAAGTTAGGTTTTTAGTCCAAACAGAGTTCATATCCGAGGATTCACACCACACCATCGACCCAGGCTTTCTAGGCAAACAAACTGTAGTTCAGTTAAAGTTGTGTTCAAGTTGTGCTTAAAGGAGTAAGCTTATCAGCAAAACTATTCAAGGCTAAAATAGCAACTCATTGCTACACATGTAGCAGCAACGACGCTAACGCATCTGTCAACGTCCACGTTACTGAAAAAGCTCCATGGATGATCAGGAGTTCCTGAAACATTTGAAAGCACCAATTTGATGACTGGAGAACCTAAATAACAGATTAAAAACAATAAATATCTTTGTTGTTGAGTTCATACTTTATCAGCAGAAAGGGATTTTGAATTGAAACTGTTATTTTGTCAATATGCAGTTTTTGATTAAAATGAGATTAATTGGGCTTAATTAATCACAAACCCTTAAATGAACTAGGATTAATTTAAGACAGTTTTTTCATTAGAATACTTCCTCTGTCTCCGTCTTATTGCCTCGTCTTTCTCTGCAGTCTTGCTGACCTTCGTGAACTGCTACAGCGTGAAAGCGGCCACCAGGGTGCAGGACATCTTTGCTGCCGCCAAACTCCTGGCGCTCACCCTCATCATCATCATCGGCTTCGTCAAGATCGGCCAAGGTACGTCGCTCGAGACGCAAATCCACACAACTTCCTGTGTGTGGTGGGCTTTTCCTTTTCTTTACTTTCCAAAAAACTATTTAGTATCTTTTAATACCTGTGACAAAACTGACAATGCAGTTTACAGCAGTTAGCAATTATTACTAAAAACTAACTTGAACTTTTATCGCATCGTCTTACTTTGATAATTTTTGAAAAAATCCAACCCTTTATTCAGTAGAAATCTATGCAACTAGTTTGTTTATCTTTGTTTACATTTTCTTTTTCTCACATTACTGTAAGTTTTAAAGACGTATATTAAAAAATTTTTAAGCTTTTAGTTTTTTGGGGTTTTTTTTAGGAATGTTTTTTGTTTTTTTTTCCAAAAGGCAAGTGAAAAAAATAAACTAAAATCTAAGACTCAAAGGTCTGGATAATGATGTAAATAAACAAATGAACAGTAAAGCTGTTAATAACAATCTGTGGTCTAAATAAATTCTGTAGTCCCTCAAGTAACAGAAAAAAGTTTTACAAAGACAAACACTTTTCCAATTAAACTCAAATATTTTTTTCTTGCCTTCCTTTCAGGACAGAACAAAAAATGCTTGCTTAAGAAATGACAGTGATCATACAATCAAAAATACTTTCTCTGTCATATATTTGTTTTACTAGTTTTATTGGCCGCTACAGAACAGAAGTAATTTTAGATACCTTGATAAGTAGAGTAATCGTTTACAGCATCTCTACATCCTGGTTTTTCTGAACACCTAGAAGTTTCAGACTCTCATCTCCACTTCAGCAGGGAACCCATTACCGGTTCTGATACCGAATACGAGGAACAACAAGATCCCACCCAGTGCCAACACTGTAATTACTCAGTGTTGGCATGACTCAGACAGAAAGTGGGTCAACAAAATGTTACAATGCTTTCCAGAGGAAGGTTCAACAGGTTTATGTCAGCAAAACGAAGCTGCTATGATCCTAAATGCCAGAGGTGACATACCAGCATTCTGCTTCCTTTCTAGTGAGGAAAATCGTGACTGCAGGCTTTAATCTGCACTTCTTCTTGTGGATGGTCTCTGCCAAGGCCAGCCGGTCTCTTATGGCTGCTTCACTTCCTGTTGAACGCACCAAACAGAGCCGTATTAAGATAAGAGCCGTGTCAGACCAAACTTGTCAGGAGGACGTTTGAGGTGAGGGAAGTCGACTATCAAGTCCTGCAGGGAAAGCAAACTGAGACCAACACAGATGTCTGTTTTGTCTGTTCGGCTGCAGCGTTTATTAATTCAAACAATGATGCCTTGGAGACGATCTCTGACGTGTCTGCAGCTGAGACCCAAATATTTCTCTCTGAACTGTTGCCATGCTGTCAGCTTCTGCTGCTTGCCTTACAGTTACAACACCAAACTGATAAAAACTGGAGTTTAGAGTGAAACAAAACAAAAGATCACAGCAGAAACTGCCTTGTTCTGACTTCTGGATAAAATCTTCTGTTTATTTCTGTCAAACTCTTACTGGAAAATATCAGTTACTTCATGTTTGTGCAGAAGAAACTCAAGTTTCAGCTTCAGTCATAAAAACTGGAAGATTCTGCAAGTACAGAACTGAACCAGAACCATTCTTTTGGCAAGAAAATAAAACTCAGCAATCACTGCAGCCGTACCATGACTCAGCACTTCTTAAAGGTGACTTATTATCCTTCCTTGAATAGGTTGGTATCAAATTAAGGGCTACACAAAATATGTTTACTGCATTTTTTGCACATAATTATTCTTAGATAATGAGATTTCATTCTGCTCACTTCTGGCTATGTTGAGCGAATGAGCTGTTTTAGGGCCTCTGTCTCTTTAAATCTAAATAATCTTCTGCTGGCCACGCCCCCAACTCAACGATTACAATCACACAGGAAAATGGCTGCAAATAAATGCGCAATTGTACAAACATACATCTTTGAAAAGCAGAAGTGGAACCTTATGCACAACCAACAATAATGCACAAAGTGTTTTCTGGATGGTACGTCAACAACAAAACAAATCTTTTCCAGCAGCCATTGCACAGTGCATGCAGTGGTTAAACTAGCTGAGCAAATGGACTGCTTGGGTTGCTAGGTAACGGCGCAGTACGTGACTCATCAATCGGGAAGTTTTTGAAAGGGCTTGTTTTCCAGACAGTAAAAATTATTAATTTATTGTCAAAATACCGTATATTTTTGTTCTTGGGCTGTTTTTAGAAGCAGTAGAAACCCAAATGGAAGTACAAAAACGTACAAAATTTGACTTTTGTCCCCTTTTTTGTCTCTAAAGGGGGACAAAAAGTTCCCTTTAGCGCACGATTTATAATTTGTTGATAGCTCTGCACAGAAAGTGCGGAGCCCCACTGTGGTTGCCAGGTAACGGGCAGTGCCCCAGGCTTTGTCACGTTACAGTCAGAGCGGTTTTGAAACGGCTTGTAAAAATCCTAAAATTATTTCCAAAAAAACAAGATGTGTTTTTTTTTAAGAACTTGGGCTGTTTTTAGAAGCAGCAGAGACTCAAATTTAAGCAAAATGTGAATTTTACATAATAGGACCTCTTTAATGTAGAAATCCTAGCAGCTGTGAGGAGAGTCGACGTGTGTTTGTGTGGAGGTCGGGGGTCACAGGTCAGAGATGGGATCAGCTGACTGGTGGGCGCTCCACACTGAGTGGAAACTGTTCAGACTTGGAGAACAAAGAGAGGTCAGCAGGAAGGGAGGTGAGGAGGAGATCTGATTGGGCCAGAGAGCCCAGAGTTCATTATGAAAGCAGGTTTTAGCCGAACCTCATGCAGCATTGATTCACCAAATATCAATGAACAAAAACCCAACAAATATTTATGTCTCTTATAAAGCAGGGTCTCTGGAAAAGAAGGTGATTTAATAAGGTTTAAGATAAACCCAATTAGATCTTCATAGGCCCTGATGTGAGTTACAAATATACCAGGTATGAATAGTTTTTGGTGGTTTTGACATCATTAATTGGAATTTGGGGTGATAATAATAAATAAAATGTTTTTATGATAATTACAATAAATGCAGATCCCTAATTCATATATGTAATTTTTAAAAAATATATTTAACACCCATGCTTGTTTGTTCATCTAAGTGTTTTATTCTGTAAACCTAATTTGTTTAGCCCAGTTTCTCAAAAAGAGAGAAGGTGTGAAACAGAACCCACTCCAAAGTAAGAACATGAATATAAACATCTACTTGAATAATTCTTCAGTCAATAACCAAAACTTCAACACTTATCAAACTGAATTCAACTGTTTAAAAAAAAAAACAACCAAGTAAATTAGCAAATCAGAAAAATTAATTTAGTGGAAGCTAAGAGCACTGAACGTTTTCAAAGTTATTAAAAACACTAAACTAAATGTTAGCTTCAGCATTAGCACATTAGCAGTTTAGCAGAAGTGTTCCTACCACTGCAAATGAGGTCAACAAAAAACTAAGTGAATAATTAACAAATAACTTTGGAGGAGATAAATTTAAAGCAAAACACATTCACACTTTAGCAGGACATTGTCCAGATATATAACTAATGTAGCAGATCCAGTTTCTGGGTGTGAACTAGTTTGACGAGCGAGTATCAGGAAATCTCTGCCTCTGCTTCAGAAACGCTCTTCACCTCCTTTGTGCAGAAACCTGTTCAGGTTTCTTCCTGGAGTGTGACGATTAACTCCTCTGATTTGTCTTTTTAAGCGTCCCGTCTGATCTGGTGTTTGTTCTGTCGTCCCGCTTCTTCTAATGACTGTTTAGCTCCGACTCCTCCGATCATGTAGAGTTGGCTGTAATTAGAAAAGCAAACACAAGCGCCGTGCTCCCTGGCTCGTTGGAGTGCAGCCTTTAAAACGTGTAAAGTACAGGAAAGCTTCATACTGAGGTCATGTTATTATTCTTTTTCTCTTTTTTTCAGGCTCTTTTCACACTTTTGAGGCTTTTAGTTCAGTGTGTCACCATCAGGAACGTGGTTTCCTCACCTTTCAGATTTCTTTTTGTTGACTGACGCGAGTGTGACTCGGGAGGCGTCTCAGATTAGAGGCCAGATTAATCAGATTAGCCAGGCAGCCAGCCGTGCTGTTTGCTACAAACATGGAGGTTAATTCCTCTCCTCAGACAGAGTTGGTTCACATCACACTCTGATTCTAGCTGCAAGGTTTCCTCAACCTCCTGCATGCTGCTCTCTCACCCAACAGTTAAATAAAGTTTTCCTCTTGGTAAAATTGACTGTCAACATGTTGAAGTGAATCATTCATGAACTTTTTGAAGTGAATTCAACGTGTGTTTACACTGACTGAGTCACAGTTGGTCCCTCCCTCTGCACCAACATGCGGAGGAAAACTTCATTCACAAAAGCCTAACCCAGAAAAAGACAAATGTATCATTTCCACTTGGGCTGCGTTCACACCAGCCTTGTTTAATCCGCTTTAATTGAATTCCAGTTCGTTTGCCTAGAAAGTCCGGTTCTTTTAGGGAGGCTTGAGTTACTGATCCAATTTAGATTCAGACCCAAAAACCAGAACTCTTTTCCTCCTACAAACCTTCAGTCTTGGTTTGGTGGAAGCGGACCGGGACCGCTACCGGGACCGCTCCAAATGCAGGAAATGGACTAGAGGAGAAATCCTTCAACCGCTAAAATGTGACGCCGCGTCATTTTTGTTTGTTTAGTGAAGAAGGAAGTAGCACTCAGTGGGCCTGATGCCTTTCATCTGTTTATTTCTAAAGGGAGAGGAATTAATGATGAATATGAAGATAAACAACGAACTTTTTGTTGTTCTCTGGATCATAACTGTAAACTATTTGCACATTTTTCACAGAGTATATCTAAACTTTTCAAACAAAAAAGCAGATTTTTGTTTGCTGAACAGAGCAGATAGAGGAAGATCCTGAATGCAAGCTAGCTTCTGCGTTGTGCTAAGACATTTTCCACTGTGCAAAATTATTATGTAGAAAATAGAGAGACAGAGTTCAATTAGTTTTTGTGAACAAATAAAATAAAAAAATGTTTATTTGCACTTAATTGTAATTTTCAACCTCGACTGCCACGCACAACACATTTTTAATCTGTTAGCTCCACAACTGGATTCATTTTAATAAAACTTTCAGAAAACTTTTGAATTTTTGACCAAATTTAAGAGATTTTTCCATATTTTCAAAAACTCGTCGGGAATTCAACCAGATAAATCTAGAAATAAACGCTCCACAAAATGTTGAAGTACTGTTTTACATTATGCATCATGTTTTACATTTTAATGTCACAAAATACAGTTTCAACAAATAATTTAAAAAACTTTTTTTATAAAGTTACATACTGCAGCTTTAATGCCAAAATTAGCCAGTATGGAAATTTTTCAGGACAGCTTCTTATTTCCAGCATTTTTATTCATTTGCGCTATTATTATCATAATTTAATGTACAAATAAGTAGAAATATTACAAATTGTACCTCAGAGGAATGTTGGCGTACCAGCACATGCTTGAGGTTGTTAGCAACGTTAAGCGGTTTGCCTCGCATGGATGGTTTCCTGCTGCCGTCCAGGCCGGCGGCCCGGCCCAGCGGACAGTTTCCCACGCCGGCTTACAGCTAACCCTCGCTGAACCAACACGGCCCGGAGCCGTTGGTTTAGCGACCGTCGCCAGGTCTGAGAATGTGCGTCCAGGGAAGCAGGAATGTGACCCTGAGCCGCTCAAACCAGCAGAAACCTGAACGTCAGAGGGTTTTAGAGGCTTCAAAGTTCGACCAGTCATGTCTGGACAACTGGATAATTTGGATCCTATTTTACAAGCTCCACATGCAAATGTTTGGTTTTTGTTCTTCTAAGCAATTAATCCACCCAAATGGTGCAGATTTAGGGTGAAGCATTGTTGTTCTTCCTCCAGCTTGGACCAAAACACCCTGATTTTATTTGCTGTTTTGCCTTTTTTCTCCTTTTTTCTGCTCTGGGTTATGTGTTGTTTTTTTTTCTTTTTCAGGTGGAACCGATGAACTTCTTCCTGAAAACTCGTTTAAAGGATCCAGTTATGAGTTCGGTAACATCGGCTTGGCGCTCTACAGCGGACTCTTTGCCTACGGTGGCTGGTGAGTCCAAAATTAACTGAGCCATGTGAACAGATTGCAGGCGTGTAGATCCATCCATTCATCCATCCATCCAATTAACTCATCCATTCATCTAGTTAATGGATGAGCAATTGATCCATCGATTGGATGAATCATCAATTAATTCATCCATCCAAACAACTAACCATTCATCCATCCATCCAGTTGATGGATGGTTGGATGAAACGTTCATTCATCCATCCAATGGACTCATCCCTCATGCATCCAACCAACCAACTCTCGTCCAACCAACCAAGCTGTAACTACGTGGCGATTTCGATTGTTTTTGTCCCTCTTTGTTCAGAGTTTGTTTGCCTTCCTGACGGAGCATTTCAGAGTCTCTGATTACTCAGCATCTTCTTTCTCCTCTAAACCCATCATTGAGTGAATTCCAGTCCTCACAGGCCGATCAGTAGAAATCTGCACAATGTTATCTAAAACATTTAGTTTAACTTCTGTGTCCTTTGTTTGCAGGAACTACTTGAACTTTGTCACTGAAGAAATGATTGAGCCTTACAAGTAGGTAGTCGTTGTTTTTATCAGCATTGAGAGGCTGCAGTGTGAGCTGTCGTAATCGACTGTTTGGTGTCTGTGTTGTCGTCCAGAAACCTTCCTCGAGCCATCATCATCTCTCTGCCCATCGTCACCATTGTGTACGTCCTCACCAACCTGGCCTACTTCACCACCATCTCTCCCGAAGACATGCTCAGCTCCGAGGCTGTCGCTGTGGTGAGTTCACGCCACAATCTTCTTGAAAAAACAAGGACATTTTGAGCTCTTCAAGTTAAAAATCTTCTAGGAAAAAAAAACATAAACATTTTGAGATTAATTTCAAACATAAGTTTCAAAAGTAGAAAATTTGCTAGGAAACAAAAACAAGAAAATATCAAATATCAGACATATTTGAGAAAAAACATGTAGTATGAACCTTTCTGATTTTTTTCCTAGCAAAATTTTAACTTTTCAAACTTCAGAGATTTTTTTGGTGGAAATTTTCTCTTTTTTTTTTCTTTTTTTTTATCTCCAATGGCTCTAATAGACCTTTGTGAAAAATGAACTAACTCCCAGACATGGCTTTATTTATTATTCTATCACTGATACTATAGAACTTCCTCCATCACCTTCTTACTTAATGGAACTGGTTTTATTATTGTGCTGGAAGTTGTTTGTAAGTCTTTGTCTGTGTTTCCTGCAGGACTTTGGGAACCACCACCTGGGCCCCATGGCGTGGATCATCCCCGTGTTTGTGGGTCTGTCGTGTTTCGGTTCGGTCAACGGTTCGCTCTTCACATCATCCAGGTAACGCCCGAGTTTTACACGATCCAGGCCTTCTGAAGCTGCTTTTACATTAATCATAGAATTGTGCAAATTGAAATTCTGATAATAAATTTGCTTAATACTTGTGCCCATTTAGAAAAAACTGAATATTTTTGATTAAAAATAGTTTTTGGTCTACAATGAGGCAGTTTTTCAGATGTATTTAGCAAAACTGCGATGGAAAGACGTTTTTTGCATCGCATAGGTCATTTGATCAACAACAGGATATTACTACTGGTGGAAACGCCAAAGTAAACAACAGGAAGTAAGAGGACGATGATGGTTTGTTTTAGATTTTTGGACAACATGCTGGTGGTTCCTCCAGAGATCTTACAGCATCACAGTTCATAAAAAGTAATGTGTCTATCAAAGCGTTGAATCGCCAAACGCTGCATACATAACTTCTCCCAAGTAGGCGGGGCTTGTTACCCCAACGCCTGAATAAGACGCCGACGTCTCCTCTGATTGGCTGATAGACGATGAGCGCTAGAACGATCGGAGAAGATATATATATCAATATATATATATCAGTTTATATCCATCACTGCCATTATTTTTAATGACTTATCGCATGAATGAGATTATTCAGGTGTGATTTTAATTAGATTTTTTATTTAATGGAAACTTTGTGTTTTTGTTCAACATTAGCAGAATATTATGGTGCAGCGATGGCAGTTTTCTGGTGGCAGGTCTTCCAAAATGAAGGAAACCTGCTGGCCGATAAATTGCTGCACCCCTACAGGATAAAAATTTGTGTTCATTTGACATGGAAATGCAGCTTGAGTAACTCTGCCATCGGTTTGGTTCGCTCATCTTCTCCAACCTCTCAGGTTATTCTTTGTGGGGTCGCGGGAGGGTCACCTGCCCAGCCTGCTGTCCATGATCCACCCCACGCTGCTGACGCCGCTGCCCTCACTCATATTCACGGTGCGCAATTGTCGTTTTTCCTTTTAAGTCTAATTTTTAACATGACATCCATGTCAGGTTTAGATCGGCTGAATAACCGACGCTCTTCTCTCTCCAGTGTTTCATGACGCTGCTCTACGCTTTTTCCAACGACATCTTCTCCGTCATCAACTTCTTCAGCTTCTTCAACTGGCTCTGCATCGCCATGGCGATCGTCGGAATGATGTGGCTCCGCTACAAGAAGCCCGACCTGGAGCGACCGATTAAGGCGAGTTAACGCAGAACGATCGCAGTGTCTCGCCAACTCCCATAAACTTTGTTTTAACTTTGGCAGCACAAAAACTTTCCTCTGTCCCACAAACAAAGATCTATTCAGAGCCGAATCAAATGGTTCGGCAGCAGAAAATGAAGCGGGAAGCTCATCATCGGCAGGGTAGCTGTTGGTGTCAGTGGGGAGTTTCTGCCCCAGCAGCTCCTCTCTGAGGGTCACTGAATGAGGGTTATTGAATCTGTTTACTTGAATCTGACATTTTCCTCCAGAAAGTGAAATCTTCTAAACAATTTGCATCATTGAAGCTGTTTGCTCTCAGGTGCTCATCGGCCTTAAAGTCAGAAATTGGAGAAAAAAGTCAGAATTTTCAGATTAAAGTCAGAAATCTGAAAAAAGTCAGAAATTATGATTTAAAAAGTCATATTTCTCATTAAAGTCAGAAAACTGAGAAATAAGTGAGAATTTTTCCGATCAAATTCAGAAATATTTAAAAAAAGACTGAAGTCAAAAACCGGAGAAAATCTTTTTCAGGATTCTCAGATTAAAGTCAGAAATCTGAGGACAAAGTTTCCAATCCCTCAGTTTTTCCCACTCTAATCCCATTCTGAAGCAGAAGCTGCAGCCAGACTCTCTCTACCTCTGATTGGCCGTCGTTTCTCACGGTCTGCCTGGGCGCTCCGGTTGGCTGCTCTCGCCGCCCGTTGGCACGGCGCCGCGTGTCGCAGAAACAAAACGAGGCAGATGGACGGGCTGGAGCGTCTTCTGCCTCTCCCCATGTCATCCTCGTTTATTTCTCTGTCACATTCCTGCTGCTCAGCTGGTTTCCAGTCGGACCAGTGGAGAATAATCTCACCGGTGAGGAGAGACGCAGCTGATTAACGAGCGGACGTTAATGGACTGACACTTATTACCGGGCGACAGGATGGGGTGTCCTCTTCTAAAACCAGCAGCAAAAAGGTCCTGAGTCTGGAGGGTTTTTATTCCCATTTCATCATTATGAAGTGATTCATTCCTCATTTTAAAGGACATTTCCTTCTACGGACACAGATTTTCTAGGAACTGGCAGTTTTCACGCCTGAAGAGTTTGGGATTGTCCAGTTGCCACGGTTCTGATGCAGTCTGGGAAAGTCAGGAGGTTGATTGTTTCACACACCTGGATAAATAAGGAAAAAATGTTTCAGTTTGTGGTTTTTTTTTCTCCTTATCCGTTGTGTAAATGTTATCTCCACCCATTCATAAACGGGGACATGAAAACTGAGCAGGAAGTCAGGAATGTTTTCTGTTAAAGGAACTCATCTGTGACCTGTGAAGGTCGTTAAAGGTGACCTATCGTTGAGCAGGTTAGGAAAGGTCTAAAAATCAACTTTACTGTTAAACCTGTGGACAGTTTTCATGAAAACCAGAGTTTCTGTTGAACCCGCTCCGTCTCCGCCGCTGCAGGTGAACATCCTGCTGCCGGTGAGCTTCGTCCTCGCCTGCCTCTTCCTCATCATCGTGTCTTTCTGGAAGACGCCGAAGGAATGCGCCATCGGCTTCGGCATCATCGGCACCGGACTGCCCGTCTACTTCATCGGCGTTCAGTGGAAGAACAAACCCAAGTGGCTGATGCACGCCATCCGTGAGTGAAATTATGATGATGATGATGATGAAGGAGCTCAGAGGGATCAATCAAAGCAAAAGTTTATGAATCATAAAAAACATACATTTCAGTATAAATATTCTTAAGATAAGTTACATAAAGACTAAATAAGGTGTAGGAAATGTTTTTTTACTAAACAAAATCCAGTCAGATGCTTTTTTAAAATGGGTTTATTTAGTTTAAAAAATAATTTAATTTCTCCTACAAGACAATGTGCCAGATCATAGCGAGTTAAAATAGAAATATATTAATTTTTTAGTTTAGTTTTTTATTTATTTTTGCAGATATTCAGTAAAATAACATTTGAAATGCATTTATTTACATTGTTTTCTGTTTAAAATGTTTTTTTTATTTAGCTATTTAATTTGTTTAGCTCATATTCACTGAAATAACATTTAAAATATAAATAATTTTTATTTTGCTTTAAAGGAAACATGAAATAGAGCGAGAGTTGCACTTTTTTTTCTTGTTTAAAGATAATTTTATTTGTATTTTATTTCGCAGATATTTATTAAAATGACATTTTAAATGTATTTATTTAAATTTTTGCTTTAAAGGAAAAATGAACTAATTATTATTTGACATTTAAGAAGTTATTTGCTGCATTAGCTCTTTATTTATTTACTTTACCTCTTTGATGTATTAAATTTTTAGAAAAACAGAATGTGTTTTTTAAGGAAATAGTGTACCGTTAAACAGATAAGCGATAATAAAAACATTCCCTTTTTAAACTAACAAACAAAAAAATGAAAGAAAGTCTAAACTCATTTCAACCTTTTTTTTCCTCTTTTCTCTACTTTACATCTAGATTATTTCTAATTTATTTATTTCAATATTCAGTCTAAATTAATCCTGCAGCATTGAGTTAAATTAAACATTAAACTTAAATAAATGTGGCCGTTGCTTTTATTTGGAGGTTTTTTTGGTGCTTTTCTGCAGATTTTCTGGTTGAATCTGAGCAGAAAATGGCGGACAGTAACACAAACTCTGGATTTGTTGTGTTCGCAGTAACGACCACCGCCTGGTGTCAGAAGGTCATGGAGGTCGTCCCTCAGGAGTCCTAAACGACCATCTGCCTTTTTTTTTTCTTCTATTTTTTATTTGGCCTCTGACGTCACAGAAGATGAAGTTTGACCTCAGCTGACTTTTCTCTAACCCCGCTCTGTCTCAGACTAATACACACACACACACACACACACACACACACCCATGTTGTGCAGACTGCTGATCAGGACCAAGTCTTCGTCGTTATCTTGGTTTTATGTTACCATGGTGATTCAGACGTTGTTGGTTTTACATGTTTTTTAGTGCAGTTATGAAGTTTGTATTTTTTTAGCTGTTATTTAAATGTTTTTCTGGAGCCTGAGACTTTGGTGTTGAGTTTGGGTCGCCGTGGCGCTCCTGACCTCTCCTGACCTCTCCTGACCTCTCCTGACCTCTCATGGTGCATCTGAGGCCTAACAGAGGCGGTTTCGGTTGGTTTCTGTTTCGTGGGTGTTTTCATTTTTTACATCTGAAGGATTCAGGTGTTTTCCGTTCAAAGCCCACGTCTCATTCGGTCTGTAAGCTGTGAGGTTGGTCTGGGGTCACCAGGGGTCACATAAGAGGCGCCGCTTCAGGCCATTTTAGTACCACACTCAGTGTTATCAGGCCGGAGCAGAGTCGATTTATGTGTGAGATAAAATCTTTTGTATTTTCTCCCAAAATGACAAACATTTTTTACGAGTTTTGTTCTGTTTTTGTTGTTTTTGGTAAAACGAAGGCCTTTGCTCACCATGTCTGTGTTTGGTGTTCAATATGAACATTTTTCGTTCTGTATAAACATCAGCATATGTGATGGTTTCCTTCCAAGCAGTCAGACCTTAAAGCTGCAGTACGTCACTTTTGTTTTAAAAAATGTTTTCTTACACATTTGATAAAGCTGTGACCGAGTCCTGATTGTTTAATATGAGACAGATAATCTGAAAAGATCAATTTCCTCCACCTTATACATTTGCTACTGTCGCTGTCTGAAGAAATTCGCTGCTCTCGATCAAAAACAACCAATCAGAACCAGGAGGCGGGTCTTGGCACTGTCAATCACCCTCGTGAAAGCGCTTCTAAATGTGCTAATAGCAGAGAAACAACTTACTGTTTCAGGAAAACTGTTTATCTCATATCATCGGTGGCCATGCTAACTAGCTTTAGCATTCACAGCAGGTCCTGCCTCCTGCCTCTGATTGGTTGTTTCTAGTTAGCACTGAGAGAAAACCGAGGAGCTCGATTGTTTTTCACAGATTATTTGTTTCATACCGTTGTCTCAACAAATTTGTAAAAATCTGTTTTTATAAACGTTTCATACTGCAGTTTTAAGGCAATATTCAGGAGTTCTCTGTTTCCAATGTATTTCAACAACTTTTTCATTCATTCATTGGATTTTTTTCTTATTTAAAATGCAAATTCTGCCCACTTATTTATTTATTCGTCATTGTATATTTTACAAACCACCTCCCTCTGTCTTTCATTTCCCTTTTTCTTTCATTCAACAATAACAGAAACAAAACTGTTTGCACTGGTTTGTCCTCAGTTCTGACCGTTAATCAGAAACCAGATTTAAATTACATCTTTAGGCGTTTCTTGTCACCCATCTTGTTTTAGCTTTTTATATCCCCATTTCTTTGGCTGAATCTTTTTCTGAAGATGACAGTTTGGCACAAAAACCCAAAAAACAGCAAAATACTGAAAGATCTTCTAGAAACCTGTAGATCAAATTACATTTGATTCAAAGCGAAATATTATAAACTGATGTTTATTTCAGACTGAGTGTCAGCCAAACTGAAGATTTACGCCTGATGTTGAACGTTTTGCTTTGTTTGCTTAATTTTGTTTAATTCCTTTTAGGAGCTAAACTGAGCACAAAATGTCAAGAAGTTCCTGTTTGGTTGATTAATTAAATTTGAACACTTCTGGCCTATATTATTATTATTATTATTATTATTATTATTATTAACATATTCATTATTATTATTATTGTTATTATTATTAACATATTCATTATTATTATCATCATTATTTGTTATGCATATATTTTTCTTATTCTTTATTACTATATAGTAGTATTTTTACTTATTTTAAAAAGTAATACGGTTTGTATTGCTTATGGTTAAATTGTATTTAGTAATAACTCTTTGGATGGAGTAGCATGTGAAGAAATGAGCAGTTTGTCCTTGGAGATCAATAAACTCTATTCTACTTTAAATTATCTATTTCCTGTAGAATAAGCAATAGAAATAAAATTTGATTGATTGATTGATAAATGGGGCCCATTTGTAAGTAAAAATCCATTTCTTGGTTTATGTTTAGCATTTTGGGGTCAAAATCCTCTCCAATCCAGATGCTAAACAGCTTTTTTAATAACTCTAGCTTTGTTTGGTTTATACTTCCTGCAAATGCTGATTAGCGTCCCACAGTAATGTGTGACCAGATAGTGACCAGCATGAGGAAGAGGCACGACTGAGGCCAGAGAATGAAACAGAGAAATGTTTGGATTTCTCTGATGGTTTGAGTTTTATTGCCAAGAAGCTTCGTTAAAACCAAGAAAAGAATCGACCAATCAGACGTTCGCTGACGTTTTGTGCTCATTTTTACATTTAAACATCCAGATCTAAACCTAAATCCAAACTGGTTCACTTTGTTTTCCAGCACGATGCACTTTATAACAAAGTATGTTGGCGAAGAATGAAGGGTTGGTTTGATCATGTAAATTAAATTAAACCTTAAAGTTTCTCAGTTTTTATTCAGCTGATTTCCCCGAATTGCTGCAGGTTTTTATTGTTTGTGTTTAAGTCACACGTTGGTGTGCAAAGGCCTTTAAAGTGTTGGTGGGGGTAAAAACATCAGAAAATCAACCGTTACTTTTTATTTTGTGTTTTATTTTTTATTTTTATTTCACACACAGTGACCGTTACTTTCTTAGCTGTAATGTTATTAACGATGAACGTCTCCTGACCAAAACGTGCACAAAGTGTCACCGTAGAAGCAGCAGGAGGCAGTAATGAGTAGAAACTAGTGGTAGAAAACCTTCCTAACACTCCAGCCATCGGAAGGCTAAAAGAAAAAACTAAGATGTCTGACTAACATGAGTAAGACTGTAGAGAAGTTTATTTATTTATTTTTAGATTACTTTGTTGTTATTAGTCCCTCTAATTTGTTTACAGCGCATTCCTTTGAAAAGTACTTTTCAATAAATTCAGTTTTTTCCACTCTTGTGTTCTTTTGTTTGTTTTTCAGGTTTTCTGTTGAATTATCATTAATATTTTTCTTACTACAGTTTGGTAGTTAGATGCTCCTAAACTATGTGAAATTATACATTTTTTCTTTTTTTAAGCTCCAAATGAGCTTGGGAAGCAGATGATGGAAAATAATTTGTTTTTTTAGCCAATTTTCAAAGTTACAAATGTGACTTCTGAATATTATTTGAATCTAAAATGGTTTTAATATTTATAATATGAAACAACAGACATCATTATTACTTTAGTTTTAGAAATAAACTAGAAATCAGGTTTTACATCACACAGAATGTAATGAAGGCTGATTTAACATCCATGGCAAATTTATTTAACTTGGAGCTGAAATGATTAATCGTGATTAAACGACTATTCAAATAATCATCAACTGATTTAAAAATGAATCGTTAACTGGAGTACAAGTACTAAAAAAACTAGACAAAAATTGTATTTAACTGGAGCTCTGCCCCAGTTAAAAAAGTCTCAAGTCTTTTTCACTTCAGCTATTTTATTTTATTTTATCTCCATCATCCCATCAACTCTGACCAGCTTTCGCAGGATGATGCTGCCACCACCATGTTGCACCATAGTGATAATTTGTTCAGGATAATATGTGGTATTAGTTTTCCTCCACACTTTTCAGAATTTTATATGTTGGAAATTTTGAAAACGATGCAAAATCTTTTCAAGTTTTATGATTATGCTCCAGTTTGTTTTGATCTGAAATCCCAAGTTTTCTGTTCTGACAAGACGGATGGTAAAATGTTAAATGAATGAGAATTTCTTGAATTATGTGATCATGGTTGAGTAAATGACAGTTTCATGTTATTTATTTTTTATAGATTCAGTGAAAGAAAATGTGTCTTTGCCTGAAGATTTAGTTTTAAACTTGATTCTTTGTCATCCGTTTTGTTTCAGAGCCTGTGGGTAACTGAAGGATTCATACTTAACTCGCATAAAAAGCATTTCTCTGAAAATGGTCGCCTGAGGAGGGTGAAAAAATTAAAGATATAAGTAAAGTAAAACATAAAAACCTCCAAAAGATCGGAGGGTAATATAATTACCCTCCGTTTTGGGAATAAAGAGACACAAATTAAATTCTAGGTTCGGCTCTTTAAAACATTCTGTTAAAAAGTTCTCAAATGATTTCAGAATATTTTATATAAACATTAAAACTCCTGTTTAACCTTGATGTTGATCATCACTATTAGCAGAAAAAAGTAAATGTTCCCATCAGTTTGGTGCTGGATGATCATAAGGTGGACAGAATGTGTTTTATTGTCCTATTAGATCTAATGTGACGTTTAGTTTTATTAATTTTTGTGTCTTACATGCTGGAAATGTGTTTTTCTTCTATACTGTGACTCAGACGTGCTTCTCTGGACTTTAAATGTGTAGAAATGGTCAAATTTGTACAGAATCTTTGCATTTATCAGCCATCATGTGTCTGCTGCTGCTTACAGACTCTGCACAGTGGTTCACTTCCTGTTTTTATCTATTAAAATGTTTCTCAATCTTGGGGCGTGCTGTGGTGGCATAGTGGATTGCGCAACCCACATGCGGAGGCCCTTAGTCCTCCATGCGGCCGTCGCGGGTTCAATTCTCGGACCCGGCCGACATTTGCTGCATTTCTTCCCCCTTTCCTGTCAGCCTACTGTCATATAAGGGACACTAGAGCCCATAAAGACCCCCTGGTGGGGAGAAAAAAAATATAAAATGTTTCTCAGTCTCTTCTTTGGCCTCTTCAGTGAAGGAGAATTATCTTAATGATAGGACTAAGAACCAAAGACTTAAACGTTTGTTAGAGTTTCTATCTTTTCTTCATCAGTAACGCGTCAGTGCATTTTAAACTGGGTGAAACTTTAACACTGACTAATAGAGGTCAGTTTGTGGCATGACCTCTGACCTCAACCCCGTTGAATATTCCAATGTTTAACAGACTTCATTCAAGTTTAAAAGAGGCCCAAATACTCAACCAGAACGGAGCCAGATGCTTGATGAAGGATGCAAAAAGTTTGTAGTTGAAGTTTTAAGAACTATTAAGATATTAAAAAGGGGATGTCTAATTTTTGAACCTTTATTTCGTCCCGTATCTTGTTTTTAGAAATAGTTCCTGCTGAATGCTCCCTATTTATTCTACTGTGTTCAAAAAATTTACTTGATTTAAGCTGAAACAAATACAAGTTTTTCTTAAATAACTGGGTCAGATGAAGATAACTTACACAAGTTGTACTTCTTTATCCTTTTTATTTTTAAGACTTTTTTTTTCAATTTACGAACAAAAAAATGTTTCTTTATAGCAAAAAAAGTGGAAAAATGCATTTAAAAACTGCAACTCCACATTCAGACTGAATATTCAAACTATTCAGACAGGAAGTGGTTATTGGCTCTGAAGGCAGTAAATTAATTCCACAATCTTAATCCTGTCCAACATTCAGAGCGTTTAATGTCTGATCCAGGGTCAGTTTATGCGTCTCGTGTTGAAGCTTAAGAATCAGATTGAACCAAACAGCAGAGAGAAAACACGACCTCAGAGTTTCACCTAGTTTTACCTGATAGATGCAACAACAGCTTTTAAAGGAATATTCCTGTCAGCAGTTCATATATACTGAACTTCATGAATGCTAAATCAATTTATGCTTTTTACATGTTTAGAACCAACTTGTAAAAATAAGTGTTGCTAAAACTGGAAAAATTGCAGTGAGGAGAAATAACCTGGGATGCATCATCTCAAACAGACTCCTCTCCGGTAAAAGTGGGAACTAGAGTTTAAAAAACTCTCAAACTTTGAGAGCCGGGAGCCAAAAAACTACTAATCTGATTGGACTCATGTTGCTCCTGGCTTCCATTTAGGAGACGGAGCGATTTGAAAACGACCTTTTGCACCGAGAGTCGATGAAAATGTTTTATATGGATCCCCATGGAGGAAGGTTTTAAAGAAAACCATAAAACTTACAACAATGACACTCACATTTCCTGAAAGCAGAGGCTCTTAACTTCGTTTTGACGCATAAATTATTTCTGTAGAGTGAAAATTTTACAAACAAGATTATTTTGTTTGTTAAAAGTCTTTCAGTCACAGTTACTAGAGTCTGAACTCCATCATTGGATTATAAAACTGGAAATGGCCAAAAATTTCTAGCAAACTTTGATTTTGATTTTATAAAAACCGTGAGAGATATAAAACGTTGATTCATGAGAAGTTTTAAGCCGTCAAAGAGAACAAAGTTTTTACAGAATTTGGAGGAATTTATTTGGATTCTGCATATTGGGGAAAAAAAGTGCATGAAATGCAAATATAGTGCAAAAAATTTGTGATATTCATGTTTCCCTATAATAATTAATAACTGCAATGTTTTTTATGTAATTAATTGTTTAAGCTCCCCCTAGAGAAAAAAATGCTTTATTATATTTCAAATAAACTTACATTTGTGTAAGTACATTATTAATATACTAAGTATTAAGTTTACCACCTATAAAAATATACAAATAATTGTATATTTGTATATTAAATATAATTGTACCAAAATACACTTTTAAGAAATATATTAAATAAAAGTATACTTTAAGTGAACAAAATATGTATTTTATACACTTACTCAAGTGTATATTTAAAATATATTTAAAATGTCTTAAAAATATCTGTCTAACATTAACAGGAAAAGAAGACACCCAGGCATCCGGTCCCAATCATCATCAGTTCTGATGATGTCACATAACGAGTCCACAACATCCTAAAAGTGTAAGCCAGACAGATTTTTAAACCTTTTATGGATGAAAGAACCCCGACTTGATGACTTTGTGTTTCTGTTTGATATGATGTGAAGCTCTTTGAAATGCCTTGCTGCTGAAATGTGCTATACAAATAAAATTTGATTTGATTTGATTTAAAAGTCCATTAGAAGTGCCAACTTTGCATTATTTTGTAAATAATGAGACTTTAATGCAAAGTTGACACTTTTATCGGACTGTTAATCCAACCTTTAAAGTAACTTTGCATTAAACGTGTCATTATTTACCAAATGACACGTAATGACAACAGTCAGACATTCATAAAGAGTTTATGACAGTGTTATGTCAGTCTTATGCACAGCCCATCAAATAAAGTGTTACCAAAATGGTAAAGTATTGAAAACACAATGTAATTAGTTTCACCTGTAATTGATCCTCCTGTGTTCGCAGTGCTGTAGTGTTTATGAAGCATTAATGTACAAAGTGGCAAAGCAGAAAATAAAAGACATTAAATAACTAAAAAGTGAACTTCATTAGCAATTATAATAAACCAAAAGTGTAATTGTAGCATACTGTAATCACTCTAATATATAAAATATGTGATGCCAATATGCTGAAAATACATTCTAAATATATTTTAAATGTATTTCAATCACAAAACTAATACACTCAATATATACTAATCAAGCATGTTTATGTTACATAAAAGCAATGTACTTAAAACATACTAAGTTTAACTTAAGTTGACCAAAAAAGGTATGTTGAAGTATAATTAGTACACTTTAAATTGTGCTTTAATACAATTTAAATACTATTAAAGTACATTAAGCACAAAATTAATGGTTCCAAAATGTCACACTTTAAGTTGTCTGATCCTAATTGAACTTGAAGTAAACTCATGATTAGTCTGACTTAAATTACATAAATTTTTCACCAGGGCTTACAGAGTTTACAGTGGCAACGTCTGCTGACAATCCAGTGATGCATTTAAGTACCATTTGTAAACTACATAATCTGCACATAATCTCTCTGGCTCACATTTTATCTCCTTTTTCCAACAGCAGAAACAGTTTACGCTTCACCTTCAGTTCAGC